>NC_139709.1:20303271-20345771 GCF_964188405.1 Protomyctophum parallelum
CTTTTCAAAGGAAATACACTTAGCTCTGATGTGTTGGACAGTATCAGATGACTATTAATGAAGAAAAATCCAGCACACTGCTCTTCCTTATTTCACTGACATTTCAGTCCATCTGGACCTCCATCTAAAAGTGTCTCGAAGACTATTAATGACAATAGTTAATATTAAAACATTTTGGAAAATCCTACAGTAATACAGCATAGATAGTGTGTGGAGACCTGATTGTTACAATGTGTTTCACATTCCTCTCATAGTTTTCTTTGGCCATTTGTGTTGTCAGGGATGCATGGAATTCATTGGGGAATATGACACAGGAGGAAGCCATGATGAATTACATCGAAGACATCCAGCTTGTAAGTCCCCCCCGAAAGAAAATCAGTTCTAGAGATAAACAAACAATCCTCCAATTATCTATTTTATTATTGTCAACTGGTACAAGCACCTCACCTTGTCTCACCTGTGTCTCCTCCTTCCCCTATATCGTTGCTGTCAGGCATAAACCATCTCCATATTTTACCATTTTGTTCAATAGTAGCAGATCTACAAGCTCAAAATGCGATGCAGATGCATTTTGGACATATATTTATTGTTATTATATTTCACTCAACTCAATAATGGACGGAATAGATATATATTGAATATAAATGAGCAATATGTTAATTATGGTTTGGCGATTAATTGGATCTGTTTTTTAGGTACATAGGGCCATAGGGACTCTGAATCCCCTGTACCTAAACAGTAGATCCAAAACGACAGGTGGTAGCTGGGGTGGAGGAGGGTGAGCAGCAAGGTTTGTATACAGCAGCACAGCAGATGCCGAATGTACCTCAATGCGCCGTCTGTCCGCTGTGGCCTCCCGTGCTGCTTGGGGCTTGGGTGGTAGTGGTGCTTCCGCTTGTCACTCATGCTTCCTTGTCCTGTCACTACCTATCGCCACACTACCTCTAGAGCTACATTCAGACGCATAAATTATACCAACACACCCAGTCTCTCGAACGCCCACTGCAAAGTTACTCTGCTATCGATACTAATGGATAGCGGCCTGGTAACTTTGCCGCCATGTGTCAGTGACACATGGCATGTCTGCCATGTTTTTTGTCTTGCTTGTTTTGTATTACTCCTGTTTTGTCTTTGTTTTTTGTTTTTCTGTTTATTTGTTTCTCGTCTTTGTTGTTTGATCCTGTTCTTGTGTGTATGTGTGTTTGTTGCTCCTCTGCTCCCCGGGACGCTGCTCTCTCCACCTCCACCCTATACAATGTTTCTTCCATCTATATATACTCATGTTGCACACCCATGTAGCACTTTACTCACCTATGTATAATTAATGAAAGGTCTACATATTATACATGTGAATATCAGAAGCCTATTCCTTAAAATTAATTTATTAAAAGCCTGGGTGGTCTATAACAAACCTAATGTAATCACAATTTCGGAAACATGGCTAACTAGTAAGATCCCTGACAATGCTATTCATCTTGACAACTATTCCTTATATAATAATAATAAATAATAATAATAATAATAATAATAAACTTTATTTGTATAGCACCTTTCATACATAAATGCAGCTCAAAGTGCTTCACAGGGCAGGACACAAAAATATAATACAATAAAACACAAGTAGTTAAAATTATAGAACAATGGCAAAGAACAAAATTGAATATAAGAACATAAAATAAATAAAAACAAATAAAAACACCACATGCAGCAAATCAGTCAGGGCAAGGTAGGAACGTGCATAGTAAAACTCAACTAAAAGCAAGAGTGAAGAGGTGAGTCTTGAGTTGAGATTTAAAAATGTCTACAGAGGGTGCGTGTCTGAGCTCGAATGGACGTTTATTCCAGGCTGTTGGGCCGTAGAAGCAAAAAGCTGCCTCACCATATTTTTTTGTGCACATTCTTTTAGGCACTTCAAGTAGGCCAGCATTGGAGGACCTGAGGGGGCGGTTAGGGACATATCTAGGTAGGCAGTCACAGAGGTACGGAGGTGCGAGACCATTGAGAGCTTTATAGACAAGTAAAATAATTTTAAAATCAATCCTAAAAAATATAGAGCTGATAGGAGAACAGGGGCAGGAGGAGGAGTGGCTACATATGTTTCCTCATCTGGCCTCCGAGCCTGTTACACCGAAGGAGAATCCTTTGCATTTTGAATCCTTATTTATTAAAATACGTTTCCATGATAATAAACATTTGACTATAGGAAACATCTCTAGGCCTCCGAATGCCCCTGCGGAATCTATTAACTGCATTTTGTCCACCATTAAGTCCCTGGATCACTCAAATGAGGCCATTATCTGTGGTGATTTTAACAGGAACTGGACAGACCGGTCCTGTTCCAAAGAACATAACCTCCTTAGCAGTGTAAACCTCACTCAACTTATAAAAGAGCCCACCAGAACCGACCCGGTACACAAAACTAAGTCTCTATTAGACTGGATCCATGTCACTCATCCCGACAGGATTGTGTCATCCGAAGTATTGGAAGATTAAACTTCCCAGACTTCCACCAAGATTTATTAAAGTGCGAAAACGCAAAAATATAAACTCTGATCTTTTCATTCGTGACATGATCGACATAAACTGGAATAGGTTCCAACTGATACCATCTGTAGAGGATGCCTGGAATTTCTTTTACACCGAACTGATTAATGTTATTGACAGGCATGCCCCGTTGATAACAATAAAAGTAAAAGTCAGACATTTGCCCTGGATCAGTGGTGAGCTCATACGCCTCTTTAAACAAAGAGATAAGGCTTGGCGAAAGTGCCGCTCGACAAATGACCCTGCTGATTGGATTATTTATAAACATCTAAGAAATACATGCAAAACAAATACAAGAAACGCCGAAGCCGATTACTTTAAAAACTGTTTGACGAGTGACTATAATAATCTCAAACAATTCTGGAATAAAATGAATAATATATTAAATAAAGGAAACAAAAGCCCCAACCGTATCAGAATAAATAATAATTTAACCGACGATCCCTCCATAATATGTAACTCATTCAGCCAGAATTTCTCCTCAATTTGCAGATCACAGCCATCAGACCCACCTTACTCTCATGCCCCTCCAAATAACCCTGAACGTGTCAACTCTTTCTCCCTCAAAAACATTTACCCATCCGATGTTGAACGTACTATCCGTGACCTAAAATCAGGAAGCAGTGCTGGGCCAGATGGTCTGGACATCAAGTTCTTCAAAATTGCACCTCATATTCTGGCATATCCACTAGCGGATTTATTTAATTTATCTCTCTCAACAGGAGTAGTTCCTTCTACCTGGAAATGTGCCAGAGTCATGCCACTACATAAAGGAGGTGATCCCCATGATCTAAATAACTACAGGCCTATCTCAATTATAAATAGTGTAGTGAAGATCTTTGAGAAACTGATTTTTAACCAACTGTCTAAGTATCTCAATAATTTCAATATCCTATCACCTTTCCAATCAGGTTTCAGGCCAAATTTCTCGACAACAACCACACTTATGAAACTTACCAACAATGTATTTTCCGCATTTGGTAACAGTATGCCCACAGGAGCAATATTTATAGACCTCTCCAAGGCTTTTGACATGGTGGACCACTATTCACTCCTCGATAAGCTTTATGCAATTGGTCTCTCAAGACAATCCTTACTATGGTTCAATTCATATCTCCATCACAGACGTCAAAGTGTATCTTATCAGGGTTCTCAGTCAGACTCCACGATCATGGAAAAGGGCGTACCCCAAGGTTCTTCCTTGGGTCCACTGCTCTTCTCAATTTTTATCAACGACCTACCCTCAATCTGCTCCAACAGTCATATTCAACTATATGCCGATGACACAGTTATTTATTAATCTAATTTAATTATCTCCGAAATTGAGCGTACCTTACAGGCTGATTTTGACTCCGTTCAAAAATGGTTTCACTCTAACAAACTGCTGTTGAACAAAAGAAAATCTGTCAGTATGCTGTTCACTCAAAGCCCAAACCCTCATCCTCTAGTCCTTAACTTTTCCGATGGGGCAGCATTGGAGAAAGTGGAGGAGTTTAAGTACCTAGGACTTTGGCTGGATCCTCAACTCTCCTTTAAGACTCATATTAACTAACTCTATTGTTCAGAAAATAAATTTCAGTTTGAAAACTCCATATCGATCCATCAATAGTTTTACCCTTCAGATTAGAAAAAGATTCATTTCACAGCTGCTACTACCCATAATAGACTATGCGGATGTCATATATCAGAACACCACAGATACAAACCTCTACCCCCTCAATGTCACCTATAACAACCTATGTAGATTCATACTGAGATGCCCATATAGAACTCACCATTGCTCCATGTACGAGTCTTTAAACTGGCTATCACCTAAATCAAGAAGACACTCACATTGGCTACAATTTATTTTTTAAATGTATTTTCTTTCCTTATCCACAGTACCTAAAACAATTTCTTGTCCCATACACACTACACTATAATTTAAGACACACGGACCATCCCTACTTTACAGTCCCCACAAGGATAAAAAAGGAAAGTGGGCGCCGTGCCTTCAAATTTAAAGCTCCATCTGATTGGAATGACCTACCAAGTCCACTCAGATCAATCACTTCCCTCAACGTATTTAAGGAATCAATTTTCATACACCTTCTAATGCCGTGCTCATGCTTCTAAATTAACGTACTCTTCTTGGCAGTTGCCCTTGTTTTCCATAAATATAACATACCGACCGATCTGTATGTACCTTCATATGTGTTCCCTGCTGGCTCGATGCTGCTGTTCATTATTATCACATTACGCATGCTGGTATTGCTTGTTTGCTTTTGTTTAGTTTTTTTGCCTAATAACATGGTCTTATGGTGCAAAGGGTATATATTTTTCCCCATATGAACTCTGCTATTTAGGGTTGAAACAGTGGGGTGGGAGCTATCTTTGGTAGAGCTTTTGTTTTGTCTTGTTTTGTTTTGTCCTTTCTGTGTGGTTGTACTGTTGTATTGCTTTGTGAACTGTATTGTACAATGTATCTGTGTTGAGGACCCCCTCTAAAATGAGATGCGACATCTCAAGGGGCTTATCCTTTCAATAAAGGTATATTATTAGATATAGCAGCAGCAAGCAAGGAAGCAGGAGGAAGAGTGCAAACCTTCCAGTTTATGTAGCCGGTATGAAGATGGAGTGAGTGTGTGAATGGCTGAGTGAATCATGTGGATGAGAGCGTGATGCTGAGGCGCCCAATTAACGACCAGCAGCGACTGCACTGTGGTTTCCTGACTGAACTTGTCTGTGACAGGCGCTATGCTCATTTCCCCCCCAAAATAACAAAAAATCTGTGTGATTGAAGCGTGGAGGTGTTACACTAGCAGTTGGGCTGGAGTTTTCACAGTGAATCTGAGAACTGTGAACTTATTTCCAGGAGAAAATAAAGTCTGTTTGATTCTTTACTGTGCCTGCTATTACAATGTGTCCTAGTACTTTCTCAGTTGACTGCACCCCATGCCTCTCTGTACATGTATTATTCATTATGTTGTTAAGCCCCAGACTTCAAGCATATCCCAAATAACACCTCAAAGTAACATGATATGAGCAATTTAATGAAATGCTGTGTTTAAGTGCACTACAATTGGCAAATGTTCACCGTAGTAGTAGACATAATAATGGTTGGTATCACTCATCATCATACCGATGCAATGTAGAAATGTAAGAATCGGCCCTAGTTTTATTGCTTTGAATAGAGGCAGTCCAGGCAACATCAATAAGCTCTGCTCATTAATAATCATTTATGGAGAATGATTAAAGAAAGTATATTTCTGCAGGTACAGCAAAAGGTGGTTCTCAAAGTTCCATGTCAACGACCCCAAATGGATACGTATTTGGCCATGGATTCGTATTTGGCCATTTGGCCATGGCCATGGCCATGATTTACAACCTCACATTGCGTCACATTGCAACACGGCCGTTGTGAGCTTTTACTAGCTTTAAAAACGTTTTTAATACTGCTTTTTAATACTGCTGTTGTCGCCTTGTCAACCCCTCAAGTCTTTATGGTCTCATTCATTTGCCCCTTCTGATTTTCCCAGATTCTTTTATATTTCCAAGAAATTCCTACAGATGTGTCAGTGGCTACGTTTACATGAGCAGTTAAATCCCCTTTTCATTCCGAATAGAATTTCAATCCTATTAAACGTTGTTATGTAAACACCTACAAAAACTTACATCCGAACGAAAACGCTCGATGCGATCTAAAAACCATTCCGATGTCACTGGCCGGATTACTCCGATGTTCAATGCGATTGAAAGAAAATTGGACTCATGTATACACTAATTCGGATGTAAGTTCATTCTGGTCTTTCTGAGCATGCTCCAAGGCGCTCATATCCAAGGCGCGCCGAGGAGTTTTCACATAGAGCGCGTTATTTCGTTCCTTTTTTCAGATCCGAAATCCACAAAAAAACGTGGAGCAGCAGCAGATGACGATAACCCTGATCTGTGTGTATGTGTGTGTGTGTGTGTGTGTTCAACGGTCTCTCTCTCTCTCTCAAAAATAACGAGCGACCCGATACAATAATAATCAGTGTGTTGCGTGGCGCGTGCCCTGGCCGTGCTGTAGATAATAAAGTACAAATAAAAACGAGATGATCACCTTCCCAGCGGAGAAGCGGAGCCGCAGCGGGTGGGGAAAAAAAGACGGTAAACATATTTGCCCGTCCCTATCCAACCAGCAGCCTCAAAGCTACTGCGGAATGAAATGATGGGATTTCAAAGTATCCTCTTTCGTCTGTAATATGTTTGTATTGTTGAGACAGTCACAATGAATGAACTGCCTATATTTTATGTGTCCAACAGATGGCGTAGTTTCACGTGAATTAACATGTATCATGTCTTCTATCACTTCTCCATATAAACACTCATTCGGAATGACCATTTCCCATGTAAACTCGCGGCAAAAAACATTACATTGGATGTATTTTATTCTGAAGTATTTATTCGGAATGATCACCCTTCATGTAAACGTAGCCAGTGTCTTGTTATGTACTGTACCTCTACATCTTTAATATTTCTAATTTATTTCCTCCCTGTACAAAATTAAGTAACACAAATCTTGTCATTTCTGTGCTTCTTCAGATTCTGGAGACTATACCTATCTCAGATGAAGTGTCAGATCTGGTACAGAAACTAGGTACCTTTTACGCAGAGGATGTGTCAGGTACACTTGAAGAGAAAGAAAATGAAGTGGACAAGAGACCCTTCACCAGGCCCTTTGAGAATTGCTCTGGTGTGTACTCCAAAATAAAATCCTTTCATGCCTGCACTATAATGGACAGCACCACAACCACCTATGTAATTTGTCATACTACAAACTACTAATACTACTAATGTCATGCCCAGGATAGGGACGCCAGGTTCAAAGTGGTTGAAATAGATATCTACAGTAACAACAAATGCCGAAATGGGGCGTAGTAGAACGTGTCATTGTTGCTGTTCATCGTCTTTTTTAGCCATGGAGATGAATTGTCCTGCATGTGTCTTTTCATCACCAGGTATGTGGCGAGAAGTTCTAGAACCGTACAAACCAATAATGGAAGGCAAGTTTGGGGATTTGGTGATGGCTAATGTATGTAGTGTAGAGTAGATGGCGTTCAGTTTATAGCTGCTTCTATGTCCCACAGTCTGCAAGCTTTGAACCAGACCTACAATGCTTTCATTTGCCTTTCATTATGTCGGCAAAGCGTGGACAAAGGCAAAAGCAATTAGGGTGCACACTCTATCTTTGACCTTGATTTAGTCTAATCATGCCAGTTCAAAGCTTGTACCCTGAGGACATGGGGAAAGTCTTGTATATAATCATATTTCTTGTATAGTCTGGTGGTTGCAGACATTGTCACATGCTTCCCTGTAAGTCCAGAGTTTGACGCCTGTTGCTCCCGTGGGACGGTGCTTTGTATATGTGGTTGTATAGCAGACAGTCAGTCAAAGTGTGGTCCAACCTGCAAACTTCTGAACGCTGAACGTGCCAACCCTGTAGTGTTTTGTAGTACAGTAATTCTCAACCTTTTTAGTTTCAAGGACCCCCAATTCGATAGGCATTAGGCCACAGGTCCTCATTTCATATGATCTTTATCTCCCGGATCCCAATCGACACTGTAAAATCCTCAGGGGCAATTCAAGAATTTACAAGTGGAACCAAATGTTCCCGTACGGGTTCACTCTCAGAGTTACGGACCTGTAGGTGTCCATTTGGTTCCTATTAACTATCAATCATTTAGCTTGGGACCTGCTGGAACCCCCTTACAGACCTCTGGTAGTCCCCAGACCCCACGTTGAGAACCTGTGGTGTAGTAAACACTGTGAGTGGCATCCCAGCTCCCTGTAGATCTTAGATGCTGTGTAGCTAAAAACAAACACTGCAAAAGCCAAATATGGTATACTCCATTGCACAACGCCATCCCTCAACAAAAATAGCTGATTCTCAACTGAAATCTGATCTTTTTCATTGAGGGAAACAGTCGTGCGGTGAGGTATGCATGGGCTCCTAAGTCGTGCGGGGTGACAGAGAGCGTTTCCTTCACTGTTCAGGCTATGGGGATCTGTGGGAGGATATTCAAAACCCCACAGGGATGCCTAAAGAGACCAGTAAAGAGACCAGTGGTCATGATGACATGACAGATGACACCACAGGGATGCCTAAAGAGACCAGTGGTCATGATGACATGACAGATGACACCACAGGGATGCCTAAAGAGACCAGTGGTCATGATGACATGACAGATGACACCACAGGGATGCCTAAAGAGACCAGTAAAGAGACCAGTGGTCATGATGACATGACAGATGACACCACAGGGATGCCTAAAGAGACCAGTGGTCATGATGACATGACAGATGACAGAGGCCAGGAGAAAGAGAATAGCGAAGTGGAAAGCAAGGAGGAAAGTAGTGAATGGGACAAGGAGGAGGAGGAAGAAGAGGAGGAGGAGGAGGAGGAGGAAGAGGATGATACTGATACTGATGATGAAGACGAGGAGGAGGAGGAGGAGGATGAACAAGGTACCGCTGGTAGTTGTAGTTGTTATGTGGTGTTTGAGTTTGAGTTTATTTAGGATCCCTATTAGCTGTTACACCTGGCAACAGCTATTCTTCCTGGAGTCCTCACAGAATAATTTACATACAAAAAAGCAAAAACAAGTATACAGAGAACACAAATAAATTAGAAATAAGATTATTTCCCCCTTTCTTTCTGTGATGCATACTGGTAGAGAGTTCCAGTACATGCTCTGTACATGACTGTATTATTCATTGCATCAGCTCTTGGCTTAGGCAGTGTAAATCAACCCATTGCTACATGTCTGGTATTATATCTGTGTCTATTACTGGTATAATGAATATTTTTATAAAGCATTTTGTTCCTAAAAATACCGCCAGACTGGCAGCTAATCTGGCAGCCAATCCTCACACTCTCTGGTGTGAGTACTGGCACACAGTAGCACACATACCGTATGCACGCACAGACACACACATGCAGAAACACCAAACCGACAGCATCAAAGAGTCACTTCAGGCTATGAAACAAGATAAACTGCCTTTTATCCCCTTATGAAGGTGACAAGGTGTCTTGCGCCAAATATAGCCGATCTAGATCTGATATTTTCAGCAGGTGACAAAGTATAAACCGGGCGGTAGACATAAATAATAGAACTGTGGAGTAAATCAGGACATAAAAAGACTATAATCTAGGAGTGGCCATATCTCAACCGGGTTGTTAGACAAAGGACACAAAAAGATGAACACCAGGCTTCAAAGCAGCAAATCATATCTTTTCCACCATTAGTCATTTCATATTGGCATTGCTCATGCTTGACACTGACACTGACTTCAACCGGACGTTTCACGGACACAGCTGTCCTATAATTCTTTTTTAAATGTGACGTGCTGAAAACACCAACAAGTTGATTATAGTGTCATCATCATCGGAGAAGAGTGTCCTTTGATGTACCGACACATGAATGACCATGAATATAATCCTCATCTGGCACTATGTTTGAAGGGGTGTTAAAGCTTCAATAAATGTGTAAATAATAAATTGTGTGAATAAAACGTTATTTTAACCAATATGTATGTACAACTGGCAGCGTTTAATTGAATGGACTTTCCGTCTTAGCTCGGCAGTAGAGATTTTGGCCCCTGAGTGGGAGACAGGGATTTGAATCCCAGATAGGACATACTGTAAATCTCAAGGATAAAACTAACTCACTATGTTCTTTCTCGATCACTCTCCACCTCCATCTCTGTCACTTTCTCTCTCCATCTTATCTTCGTTTCACGTTTTCCCATTCCATCTTTCATCTGTCCCTTGCTCTTTCATCCACTCTCCCATCTTTCTGTCCCTCTCTCTCTCTCACTCTCCACCCCAACCCCCCACACACACCCTATCTCTCTCGACTCAGAGCGGAGGAGAGGTCCTGACCCAAGGCTGGTGATGGTGGAGAATAGGAGTTGGAGGTTTGACACCCGGGGCTCCAGCAGCAGCAGTGTGGAGCCTAGCATGTCCTCTGTGACAAACGGGACCCACAGCTCTCTCAACAGTGAGGTGGAGGAGGAGGAGCTAGCCTGCTCTGTAGAGTCCTGTGCAGAGAGCACCTCCTACAGGCACCTCAACGGACACCTCAGCGGTAAGACACAACGTAGTGTTGGTGCCATTGTAGTCTCACGTGGTCAGACCCGCCGTCTTATATCATCAATTCCGGCGGCGGAGAGTCTGAAAGTCATCATGTCCAGAATTTGCCTCTGATTGGCAGGCATTTAACAGAAGTTTGTGTCTGGCACACTTTTCTTTTTGTCAATTTACTGCACAGTAAAACCATTGGTGTTCATTTAGTTCTCATCCCGGTCCATTTGGTAAATGTTTAATTAATAACTATGATTTTACTGTGTTATCTCCTTGTATTACATATACACCACTTGTATGGCACCACCATACAGGTGGTGACTTTCAAAGTTAATATTACGTATTGGACATTAGATTGCAAAGAACATTTATGTCCAAAACAGGTACACTCCCTTTGCTGTGCCTCTGTGGCTTTAATTTGAGGGTAAAATCACTAAAGAAAATTGTCTCAGGTTCAGTTTATGGTATAAGATGTTGAAAAGGAGCAGGGGAAATACAAACTGTTCCAGCTAGATAAGAGAACAAGGGGATTGTGAGAGGCCTTCCAAAGCAAAAAGAAAATCCTGTAATCTCTGAGGGGAATCCAATAACAGAAACATTAAAGAAAGAAGAAAAAAGATTGGAGCAAAATCAACTAAACGTATGCCAATGCTAAACATTAAAGAAAGAAGGAAAAAGATTGGAGCTAAATCAACTAAAAGTATGCCAATGCTTAACTGTGTGAACTAAAGCCAAAGACATAAAAGGCTGGCAACATATGAGTTATGTTGAATTTACTGTAAATTTAAATAATATCATGGGTTACTCATTAATGTTAAGTGTTTTAAAGCAAACAAAACATTTTGTACAATTTCGTTGCTCCTAGGGGGCGAGATGTCTCTGTCTATCTGTCGATCTGTCGATCTGTCTTATCTGTCTTATCTGTCTGTCCGCTGCCACTAGGCCAAGGAAGTAAATACCTCAATAATTGTCACTTAATGTGGATATATTTTGTTTGTGTGCATATTTTTCTAATTTTGTGAATTCATCATCAATAGGATGTCAGAGATCCACAGGGAAGCCACACCTTAATTAGACCTTGTCTTGTTAATGTTGTATTGATGGTGTGCTCTGTACTCCTCAGGTCACCGCGATGTCTTTCCAGAGAAGAACCACAAAGCCACAGACTCGGATAATGAAGAATTCTGTGACTCGATGGAAGATCTAGCAATGGAAGAGGTACATACTGTATATCCAGATGTTTGAGAATGCTATACAATTCTGAAATTAAGTTGTGGTTATTTTCTGTCTAATATATAGCTTTGCTTATGACAGTTCACAGACCAATGCTTGTATTTGTAATTTTTTTCTGGTTCCAGTCATCTGGTTCGAGAGCACCCACTGTGAGACAAAAGGACCTCTGGGGTGAAACCAAGACGATGATAAATGGAGGGAAGGATCTAACATGTCTGGGAGACCCTTTTCTTGATGTTCTTAGCAGTCCAGGCCCACCCACTACCTCCTTGTCAAGGAGAGGGCGAGGTGAGACATATACAAAGACATGCATAAATTCAGCATTCAAGTTTAAAGCTGACCTAAAATCATGGCTCCATTTTAATTCGATTTGGTCTTAGTTAGTGTCCCGGTTGGCCTGTCCCCCAGGGTTACAAATGTCCCAATCCCTCGGTGAGCTTTGCTATGTCTCTATGTCTATGGAATCCTTCATGAATTCTCTTATGGTCCCCCACATCCTTTTTATGTTATTGTCGTGATTTGTTAACTGTATATTCTACAATTTATGTTTTATATCGTTTTTTTTTATCTTGAAAGTGTGAGAACTACTGATTTAGAAGGCATTTGTAGAATCTTAATGGGTTAAGACATTGTTATGCTTTGAACAGGTCGCATTCCAAATCCAACACCTGCTTTTCCCACTATTTCAGGGTCCCTGTCCCCAAGAGTTGCCTGTGGCTCTCTGCTGTCTGTCAATGTAGAAGCCGCCTGCTGCAGTGTTGCACAGAGCAGACGCTCAGAGAGCGTGGCCGGGGTCGATATCAATGAGCAGATCGCCGTGGCTCTGCTCAGGCTCCAGGACGATATGGCTCATGTGCTTCACCGTCTGCACACCCTGGAGGTGTTGACAGTATCACAGGTCAGGGCTTCGCGAACCTTTCCATGCCAACAATGACCCCCCAAATAGCCATAGCCTCTTGCTGCATGCCCCTCTGTTGAAAAACAACAAAGATAGTGAAAATGCAAGCTAATGACATTGTTAAAGCTTTGAAACATTTTGAAAAATGTTGACAGTGGGCAATGCCAGGTTCATTTTCTTTCCATTTAGTGCTCTCTGGTGGCCCTCCTGGGGCCATTGAGGCATGGACCCCTCTTTGATGGGACTCCCTCTTTCATTGGTGTTTTGCCAAGATTGCGTCTAAAACCCTAACATTTAACTTCACTAAAACTATGCCTAAAACTAACCCTAACCTCACAAACACTATGCCTAACCCTAAGTAATTTAGTAGTCTTCTAAGATGAGTAGGTGGGTGAGTGTACATGGATGGATTTCCTGACATGCTGGAAATGTGTGCACTACATTGGAATTAAAATGGATCATAGCCTCCATAACTCCTTGGTTTATTTCTTTATTTGGACTGTTTTCTGTTTTTCAGTCAAGATCACCTTCACCAAGACAGGAAAACCATCTATCTCTTGTACGGAAGGTCTGTTTGTGAATCTACCTCTCTTAATGTGTTTTTATTGTGGTGCAGTTGAATGTAGGGTGAAGAAACAGAAGTTCACTAATATGATATACTGTGTTCTGTAGTTCCAGAGACCATCTTGGTGGCCTTTTCACTTCTCTCCAGTCACAGTGGTGTTGACTACAGCCTGGCCTCTGGTTGCCCATTGGCTAGTCCAACTTTATTTACAGCGGAAAAGGAGGTGAGAAAAATGTCAACGTCAAATGCTAGAGATGCATGATATTGAAATTATGACCGATCTCCGATCTCTGATTATTTGCAGGGTCATATCGGCCGATACCGATATATTACATTATTATATTATATTTATATTGAACTCATTGCTGAATTTTTTAATGTTTTGCTTTGCTGGTGAAAGTAGATGGTAAGCTGCCCTCCCCACTAATAGCTGCCACTTTGAAAGAGACAGACTGGCTCTGCGGGTACAAAGCCATTGACAGTCACATTATTATTGTGTCGTTAATATCGTTGGAAATAATCAGCATTATTTGATAGCGACTTTATGGCTGAAATGGATGATATGGATTTCCATACGCTACCGATTATATTGTGCATTTCTATACCAAACCTATAGCAGCCTGTTACTATGACTGTGATATTCATTAGGTAAAGACCACACCTTGTTGAAGTTTTGAAGTTATTTATTGTAAAAATTACACCCGTGTGAAGTGAGGGGCGCTCTTATCATCGTACATCATCATGATGTAACGTGTCGATTTGCCCAGACACTATGACATAAAATTGTCCATTCATTGTCAATTGGAATTTAATGTTTGTATAGGACGAAAAAGGACGATTTGCTCATCCACACTCCATATGACGTAAATTCGCCATTCATTGTCAAAGGGAATTTAATGTTTGTGTAAGATGAAAATCTACACTAATAGCTGAATGAATATAGAAGGGGCTAGCACCCTTGTTTGGTAGTTGGGGGGGGGTGTTTAGCAGTCATGGTCTTCAGGTGTGGTCTATCATCCTGAATGTACTGTTGGTAGTCAGAACTCTATATATATACCGCTGTACCTCAAAAACAATGAAAACAAGCACTAACTTTGATTCAACTCTTCTCTTCCCAGGAAAATCAGCTGAATGTCTCAAGGAATGTCTGAATCAATACATGAACGCTGCTCATGTGTGAAGCAGTTAGTTTGAAGGTTGTCCTGCTACTTTTTTTTTCTTTTTCTACTACTGGTCAGGAGGGGGGGGGGGGGGGACCTTTAGCCCCCTCTCAGCCCCCCCCCCCCCACCTTCTTAGGGGTTTTCTGTTCCATTGCTGAGTCAACTTTTCATTGAATTATGACATGTTCATACCATAGCCATAGAGCTTAACGGGTAGCCTTATTGCACAGTGACATTCACCAATGATTTACTGTAGTTACATATTCATTATGTACAGTAGTGTGCACATCATAGAAAATATTAAATATATTATTCGAAATGTTACTTGTTACTTGTTTCAGAATATTCTTGTGTAGCACAGTTTTTGATAAATATTAATTACCCACAACCCAGAGAAAAGGAACTGTAGTTTATTTTATTTTTATTATTATTATTTTATTTTGTTTGGATCAAATGGACATTTCAGAGATAACGTTTATAATGATTTGATGTTCAATGTCCCATACATGTCACTCTTTAAATAAGTGTCATGCAGGGTTCCTGATGTTCTTGTTGGTTAATTTATTTGTTTTTTTAATCACAATTATTTTTTTCTATATTGGTATGTATTCTCAAGTAGCATGCCAAGAGCTTTAGTTGTTCATACATTTATGGCGGCACAGTAAATAGACATGCTGCATTATACAGTAGGCTATATCCAGAGAATATGACTATATGATTATAGCAATATATTCAAGGGAAAAAGAAAAAAACATGAAATTTCATTAAATTTAACACATTAAAACATTTTCTTGTCGTGTATTTAAAATGTTCTTTTCCGAGACCTTTTCCCCCTTATGATGAATTTAGCTACATAGAAATGTCTATTTGTATGTCTCTAAATGTTTGTATGTCTTTAAATGTTTTGATGAATTGAACAATGTGGACCCTGTTGTAAACAAGTGTAATGCTTAATTGGGTCGTCCACTCACAGTTGACAGTCTTTGTATTGAGTTTGTGCTTAAAATGTACTGTAAATTCTACAAACTGTTAATAAATATTTCAATCAATCAATCAATCCCTGGTGCTTACTGGTTGTTTGACCAGTTTTAATGTTCCCTCTGCAAATGTGCGAACACTGCATCACATGGGGGGTGTCTGTTCAAAATGAACCATTCTAATCCGGTCTTGAGCCCGCCTGTTGTATCCTGTAATTTGCGCGCACACATACATACAAGTACTGTTTCCGTATCCGGTCTAGACCCAGACCGGATCAGTAACCCGAAAGTTAATTGATCCCAATCTATCCTTTTGGACACACCGGACGTCGCTTTACTTTGAAATCCACAACAACCGAAAGTGCCGTGTGTGTTGCCCAGTGGATCACTTTACTGGTGGTCAGTTTACTAGCTCTCTGTCAGTGTCAACACATTCTATATAACTAAAGTGTACGTAGTGGATGGTGAACTTTGTCACATTAATGCATACATAGCTGACAACAACAATCTAATTACTGACAAATAAAACATGTTTTCCCTTTCAACGGCAGTCCAGCCACAGGTAAGAAACAAAGTGATATAGTTTTGTTTTGGTCTAACGTGGCTAACGTTAGCTTAGTTTGTTTACAAGCTGTTCTGACCTTCTTCCCTGGTTGTTCTTGACTTGAGAACTAAGTAAAGAGACGTGGTGTTTTGTGAATGATTTCAAAGTTCAAAAAGACCGGTAGCAGTGTCGACTCGACTTCCCTGTTTATAAACATAGCGGCCTGCTAACTCGTTAGCTTGTACTGTTGCATTCTTGAGCTGAACTTGAACTGCGTCAGTTGGCAGATTCACGACCGACGTTGATCCATTCCATCTTAATTTTCTCTACTCGTCATCACATCATCACGTCTTCTTCATTCAGAAACCACTTTAAATAAAATTTCTGCTACATGTTGACGAGATTAGGTGGAAGCTTGACATTCATGGTTAGGTATTACTAATTTTGATGAATTGAAAAATGTGGACCCTGTTCTTAAACAAGTGTAATGCTTAATTGGGTCGTCCACTCACAGTTGACAGTCTTTGTATTGAGTTTGTGCTTAAAATGTACTGTAAATTCTACAAACTGTTAATAAAGATTTCAATCAATCAATCAATCAGGTAAACCTTACCTCAGCCTTACCGGGAACTGCCCATAGATCCGAAGTCCCGTTAGTCCGAACATGCACCTTCTGACTAATGACACGTTACCGCTTTACCACCCACTGAGCTGAACTTGTGTCTTGATGCTGGCCTTGGATCAGGACTAGCCCTACAAGCAGAACCCAATGCTACTGAAGTTTCTGACATTTTTGACGACCCAGATAAGTGACATCCAAATTTCAGAAAAGCTTTATGGAGGGTTCCGAGAGGGGCTAGATCAGGACTATCATAGATGTATTTTTTTATTATTGTAATCTATTATTATGCAACATCTCTGCTAGTCTTGATCCAAGGCTATTGATGCCAACATGAAGACAAGGTGACATTGCATATTTAGATTAATTACAGATATAGATAATGATTGGGGGGCAGCTATAGATATTGCTCTTTACTTTGGACTTCGACTTTTGCAATAACGGGATTGTTCTATAACTTCTAGCTAGATGTAATAATAGGCATAGGTTAGGCGTATGCAGTCCACTGTCTGGTGTGATACGGTTGCTGCTAGTACTCACTGCATTGCCTGTGTACACATACACACAGGTGACTGTCCCCCTAAGCCACTTCATCAACATCCTGCACTCTCTCAAGAGCTCAGTGGGAACCAACAGTAGCAGCCCTGCCCCCTCCACCAAATCATGCAAGCACAAGGAACATTCCCTGGAGGCAGAATTACACAGCACAGAGGTACAGTACATACGTCACGTGCATAATATAATATTTGAACTCGGAACCCACACGGGAAACAGAATACAGAATAGTTGCTCATTAGCAAACTGTGTAATAACAATCCGTTTGAATGTTCATTTAAGTAGGATATACAATTAAATAAGTCAGTCATTCTTTGTATATTTAAGTTATTTGTCACATCCAACATCTGATCGTTAATTTCAATAATTTTTATGGCAATTAACCGTCAACTTAAACTCTGTAATGGTGACAACCTTATTTGTGCGTGTGTGTAGCCCACATTGAACCTGCGGGAGCTGGGCATCTCCGAGATCGGAGTGGGTCAGCTGGATGACATGGTGAAGAACATGTTTCCCCGCCTCAGCCAACAGGAGGCGTCGCTCTTGTGCAACCCCGGCGGCAGCCACATGGCGTGGACACCGTGGAGGACCTCCCACCTCTCCTCACACTCCTTCTTCCACAACAAGCATGGTGAGACTGCACGGAAGCCAATAGTGAGCCCCAAGAGGTCGTCCCAAATGTTCTCAAAACGATAATTTTGTGTAATGCATAGCACAACTGTAACATTTTGAAGATGAAAAAGTAGGACATTTATGCTGTAATACCTAAAAGAATTAAACAATTCTATGAGTTTAATATGAGCCTGCTAGCCTGTTAGTGAGCCTGGTCAGTGGGATCCCCAGACAGTTCATTGTACTTGTGTCATTGTAATTGTCTAATCAGGACCTGGGAGGCCACTTGGTTACAGTTAACCTAAATTGACCAACCTTGTTATATTTCAGACCATAGCTTTAAAAGGAAGAGAAGTCCACACACAGCTCTGCTCCACAGTGTTTAGTTTATTGTATAATTAAACACTGCTATTACAGGTTCACAACTGTTTGGCCTTCACCATTGTGACTGATTCAGTGTATGCAATTTATAATACATCATGCAAGGGTAGAATCTGTACTTTTTGGCAAGCAACACGATACTACGGAGTAAATAAGTGTCTTTAATCTATTTTCTCTCATTTTAGGGTACTCCAGTGGCCCGATGCCTAATGGTTTCTATAGACACAGCCCCTCACCTCTTCAGTCCATCTCCACAGACCTCCAGTACTTACCAAGTAACGTGAATTTAGTGGTGTTATTAGCATTAGGTCTAAAATCAATATCTGTCTTCAGAAATGTATTTATTGATTGTAAATCCCTGGATTCTGTTCTTAATATGACAGTACAGTAGTACTTGAAGGACATCGTTGAGAAAATTATTACACATTGTGAATTCCTACAATAGATACATAATTAAATTGCACTGATTTGTAAGATTAATTCAGACACGTTGATATGCTGGAGCTGTAGTAAAAATGTTTTGTGTTTATCTCACTGTGCACCTCTAGTGTTGATTCAGAGCAGAGGATTCAAAACTCTGAGGACTAAAAGACGACTTCAGTCAGGCTCTGAGCGCCCCGTGGAATCGGACAGCTTTACACCATCTTTCATGCAGGTAAACCTTTGGCAGACGATGTTACCGCTGTTGCAGCATGAACAATAAATCTGGTCAAAAAATGATTAGCAAATAATTAACATGATTCATCCAATTTACTGTTCTTGGCAAATGGAGGGTACTTTTTAAACATTGGCTACTTTAATGTATTATTCCATATAATGATGTTGACCGTATTGCCTGGGCTTATACGTCAACAAGACTTAAGGTCAAAGGTGCTCTGGGGCACTGGATCACACAGGCTGTATTTGTAAGCCGTCAGGTCTTGTTCCTCAGGGGTTCCTGTCACGCGACAAGGGCTGGAGGTGGGTGGAAGCGGAGGCTTTGGACAGGCTGCTGAAAAACAAGAACATAACAGATCAGGATGCGTTCAAAACCGGCTTTGCCGAGGGCTTCTTGAAATCCCAGTCCATAACCAAACTCATCCAAGGTATGTTGTGATGGCCCTCGAGATGTACACCTCTGCAGGACTTATTGTGTTATGTCTGAACATATGTACAATGTATACAGTCTCCTTTGCCCAAAAGCAAACCATATGGCTACAACTCAACAGAAAGCATATAGGGGGGTGGGGGCGGGCGGATCTGTGACTTATTGAAACTTGAAGCAGAAGGGGAGAATACTGAGTGTATGTTGCTTATGGAATCAAACGTTACATTATAATCACATGAGTCTAGCGTCCCTATTCTGGGGACACACAAATTAGCTTGTAGATTGCCTATTTTTGCAAAGTGATTTGGTGTAGAGAGAAAAAGGAGGGAGGCCTAGCCCTAGATACTCCTGGCAGACTCCGATAAACAGAGTATATAGGATTATCAGTTTCCATAGAGTCCAATGTGTCCCTTCTATTCCACTGTGTAGATTCTGTGAGGAGGACACGCCTCATTTTGCTGGTGTTGCTGTTGCTCGGACTCTATGGGATCTCCAAGACGCCCTTTCTATCGGGTATTGGTAAATGCTCCTTTAAATAACACCTCACCCCACACATGGTTGTACAATACTTGAAAACAGAGTCTTCTTAGCTGTTGCCTGGCTGTACATGGCTGTGGATTTCTCAGTAACCCACTGGTAATGAGTTGTAATGTATTTGCATGTGGAGTTCATTAACTGTGCCATGCGGTGTGTGATTTCGAACCTTAATCTAACCATGCTGCACAGTGCGATTCCGAACCACCCCAGGCCTTGACTCGGCGGTGGACCCCGTCCAAGTGAAGAATGTGACGTTTGATCACGTCAAAGGCGTGGAGGAGGCCAAGAATGAGCTGCAGGAAGTCGTGGAGTTCCTCAAGAACCCGCAGAAGTTCACTGTCCTTGGAGGAAAGCTGCCTAAAGGTACAGGTCCTTTGTGTGTCCACATCTTAAAGTCTGTGCTGGTGGAAGTGATCTGGTGCGATTGGGATTTTGAAATCGCAATTTGTATTATGAAAAAACCTTGCTTAGATTAGAAATAAATAAGTATTATTTAACTGTAATATTTACTTGCACACGGCAAGAAGTAAATATAGGAAAACTCTGACTTACTAAAAGTCTGAATACTGAAATCATATGAAGAATTATACAAAATGTGCATTTAATTCCCCCATTCACATTCACACACCGACAGTGGAGGAATCCATACAATGGAGGACACCAACCTGCCTAAGGACACTTTTGACACTAACTCAGGGGGAACCGGGGATCGAACTGGGAACCATTTCGTTTCCCAAGCAAGCGGCCGCTCTACCTCCTGAACCACTGATGCCATTTGTTCTGATCTACTTTAATCAATGAGAGCCCCTGCCAGTACTATACATGTACCTCTAGGATCATTTGTCCTCTCTATTTACCCCTTCCAGGTGTCCTGCTGGTCGGCCCCCCAGGTACCGGTAAGACTCTGCTCGCCAGAGCAGTGGCAGGAGAAGCAGACGTGCCTTTCTACTACGCCTCCGGCTCCGAGTTCGACGAGATGTTTGTCGGTGTGGGGGCCAGCCGCATCAGGAACCTCTTCAGTGAGTGTTCACCAAGGCATTGGTTTCTTTCCTTTTAAAATGAGTACCCTTTGTCCTCCAATGTTCCTTGGGACACAATCTACATTAGTAACAGTAATGTGAAATAGAGCTGGGAAATATTTCAGTATCATATAATACGCTGATAACCCTATATCATCTACTTGGGAACGATGCAAGTTTGGAACAATAAAAAATGGGAATGCATACCCCACTCTAGTATGCAATACCTGTTATATCCGTTATCCTGTGGAATGTTTTATATTGTTATATCATGATATGACATACCGGTGTTGGGTTTTTTTCTGGTTTTATAGGTTACTAGTGACTTGACTCAAGTCACTTGAGTAATATTATTTGCCTTTACCCACCACTCTAAACATTTGTTTGAACCTCAACATTTGACTTTGCCTCTTGGGCTGTCGTTTCAGGGGAGGCTAAATCTAACGCTCCCTGCGTGATCTTCATTGACGAGCTGGACAGCGTGGGTGGGAAGAGAATCGAGTCTCCCATGCACCCTTACTCCAGGCAGACTATCAACCAGCTACTGGCAGAAATGGACGGGTATGTCTTCATGTCAGATCACATTGTACTAAGGTGGAAGAGTCCTGCATTCACACTCCAGAATGGGGCAAAATAATTGCTGAAATAGCTCCTTGATGTAGCAATCAAGGAACAATTTCACAGAAACAAAACTACAACTCTGCTGCATGTAGTTTTGTTGCTGTGTTCATAAATATCATCTGTCCCTCCCAAAAATAAAGAGAAGCGTTAAGCAATTATACACAGGACTATATGAAAGGCATTCTTAACAGAATGGTGTGTGCCCTGTTGCCAGTGTTGATCATTAACAGATAACGAGATGGAGAGAATCCTGTACTGCAACTGAAATATTTCACTACTGTACACTAGGGCATTCATCAGAAAATCGATTTATCGATAAACGAGTCACGAGTCGACTCGCAGCAGCGCGAGTCGAAAGTTGAGCTTTTTTTCTTTTTTTTTTTCTCCCCTTTTTTCATTGCATTCAGAACGCGCCCTTAATTAAAAACCAAATGCAGCTGTGTAGGCTATGTGGCTCTCAGCGCGCGGTGTCCCACTATTGAGACTGGCTGAAGTCTGTTTGAACTGGAGGAGGAGAATAATAATGTCATATCTCTTATTGTGTTCTCGGTGCTGCTGCTGCGCTGTGTGCCAATACCACTACTTTACCTGGATAACATCATCTTTTCATTTTGACATGATTCACATGAAATAATAATCCTGTACCGGAACCGCGTGTAGCGTTTGGTTTCATTAATGCGATCGTCACAAAATAGCCTACAGCTGCTGCTGCTAAAGATACAAAGATTGGACATTTTTAAACGACGCAAAACTTAGAATTCCCCTCTTGCGTACCAGTGCCACGTGTCCCGCGGACCGGCACCGGTGTTTGGGAACCTCTGATATAGATGATACATGCACTGTGACTGTGTCATATTGGAGAGGCCACTGAATGCGCAGTGCTATGTTTGACATGCTCCGTATTTGAGCGCGCGGCAGCTCCACCCGCCCCTGTTAAATCCCCCCCCCCCCCCCCCCCCGCGAGTCCGCGTCCGCGTCCGCGTCCGCCCCCCCCCCCCCCCCCCCCCCCCCCCCCGATACGATACGACTTCAACTTTACTGTCCGACAAGTCGACTGGGAAAAATCTCAAGTCGTTAATGCCCTACTGTACACTAATATTTTTCAAACGTCTCATAGGTTCAAGCCAAATGAAGGTGTCATCATCATTGGAGCCACAAACTTCCCAGAGGCTCTGGATAAGTATGTTTATTGTCACGACTCACTACCAATTGCTACTCTTGCTACTGCTGCAGCAAATGTCAGAGTTTAAAATGTCAGCTGATAGATGTCAAGGTTGGCGCGGCAGCTGCCCTTGTCATACCAAAGAATAGACTGCAGGACTATGGCTGTTAAAATAGAATCTCTCAGGACTATCTGCTAGCACTCAAATAGCAACACACTGCGAGAGTAATACTATTAATAATAATAATAGTAATAAATTATTATGTTAGTAATGGTGTGTCAATACCAGACGAAAAGCAAGCATTCACCTTGCTACACACACAAACACACACACACACACACACACACACACACACACACACTTATTTACGGTGCTCGTGCAATTGTTTCACTCAAGTTGGAAATTGTGAACTTGTGCGAATATGCAAATGATGAAAAATGTGTTTTTCACCTGCGTGCGTATGTATTTGTGCTTTGAGAAGAAAATGAAAGCATTTGTGTGTTACTATTGAACTGATGCGATCTCCCCCTCTCTTCAGTGCTCTGATTCGTCCAGGACGTTTTGACATGCAGGTGACTGTACCCAAACCAGACGTGAAGGGACGTACTGAGATCCTCAACTGGTACCTTAAAAAGATCAAAGTAGACCCAGGTATGACAACAACCTCAACTGCAGTTGCATTCTGGTCCAATTGTTTTCAACCCTTTTCATAGTGTCGTTGAATAAGATGTTGTCCTTAATTCCATGCTGTATTGATGTGGTATCTTAAGATAGAGGCAAATGTTGATCAAAATAACAATTCTTCTACATTCTCTAATTGTGTAAACTTGTCTTGTAAATTAAGCAATGCAGATGTTTAACAATAATTCAACTCTTGACTACTGGCTGAAGACCACTGTTTTTGTCCATTGCGTATTTATGAACTAATTCAATGTTCTATTGTACTATTGAGCTCATGGTGTTTTGATCCAATGTATTTAGCTTGCCAAATCTAGAATTTGTTTAGAACCTAAAATGAAAGTGCCTGTTTCAGGTGAGTTTCTGGCTGCTGGACAAGAACACTACAATTCTAATTAGATTGGCTTCAGGCTCATATTATGAAGTGACATGACTGAAGAACAACCCAACTATTATGAATTTTATTATTTTGTTTTATTGTGTGCATGAGAGTTGAATGTATTTAAAATTGTATTATCCTCTATAGCTGGACTACTCTTTTCCGTCTACAAAATGATACCATTGACTAGAATATCATAGCTGCATGTTCTCCCAGTCTTAATGACCTCACCATATTTCTTTTACCTCGACTGTGATCCCTCGCTGCAGCCATCGAGGCCAATATTATCGCTCGGGGCACAGTGGGTTTCTCTGGCGCAGACCTTGAGAACCTGGTGAACCAGGCTGCCCTGAAGGCAGCAGTGGATGGCAAAGACATGGTCACCTTGAAGGAACTGGAGTTCGCCAAGGACAAGATTCTCATGGGTGAGAATCTACTGTCAAACTGATCATTAAGGAGGCATAGCTGGTGGGACTGAGACGCGCCTACAGTAACATACTGTAATAACCTTCAGTGTCATTATTCTTTTCTTTTTTTCTTTTGTCTGTCTATCTCTCTTTCTGTGACTGGATCGAGAAAAGGGGTTCTAGTTTTCTTTCTCTCGCTCTGTTTTCGTGTACCTTACCTCTTCTCTGTACGTTGTATTGCAAATAACCGACAAAACGTGTCACATCACAACACATTGTGAGCTGGTAGAAAAGCTATTTGAGCTATTTCTGAATTAATATATAGAGAGAGAGAGAGAGTAGGGAAGCCAGGGTTTTGTGGTTAATATCAACATGAACATTGCGGACATTTTAAAGCATTGTGAGCTTGTGCTATTTCTGAATTTTTTGAAGATATAAACTTATAAAGGGAATTTTTTTTTTAATTCTCAAAATAGGGACACCAGAGTTAGTATTGTTAAAATGCATAAAAGTCACGGAGGTCCTTGCATGCGTAGATGCCCATCTTGTAGTCACGCAGTGTAGTTTGTTTTTTACTTCCACCCATATTCATACCATTGCCATCTTTTCTTCACTGTTCATTTCAGGCCCTGAGAGGAGGAGCGCTGAGATAGACGAGAAGAATAAGCAAATAACGGCATTTCACGAGTCGGGCCACGCCATCGTCGCCTTCTATACCAAAGACGCCATGCCCATCAACAAGGCCACCATCATGCCCAGGGGAGGCAGTCTTGGACACGTAAGGCAGTGGTTCTCATCTCGACCTTTTTAATTTCAAGGACCCCCAGTGTGGCATGCATTAGACCTGCAAGTTCTGCCCTCATCATAAGGGTAAATCAGGTGTAACGTCATCTATTCTACGCCTCTCACCCGTCCCTCTGCTCTTAGGTGTCCATGCTCCCAGAGAATGACCGTTGGAGCGAGACTCGCTCTCAGCTTCTAGCCCAGATGGACGTTAGCATGGGCGGCCGCGTCGCAGAGGAGATCATATTCGGAAATGAGTTCATCACCACCGGTAAGACCAGGCAACCGTCTGTAGGAAGATTGCACTAACCTTGTATAATGACTTAATCGTACCTAGTAGTTTAATTCCAGTTCCAGACACTTTGATTTAATCTAGACCGACAATGTATTTGACGATGTATTAAGACCTGTGGCCGATTCTACAAATAAAAGGCCTTAAATCCTATCAGTTTTCTGAAAAGCCATGTTGCTGTATATCGTTGCTGGCTACTACTTGATCATACTACAGCACCACATAAAAGCATAAAAATTTGAATCCTGATAAGTAACAGCTTTGGACCCGGTTTTAATGGGTTTAAACATTATTATTATTATAAAACAATAAGTTGGCAGACACGGAAATAGCGTGGATGGTTCTGCTATTTAAAAGTATACAATAGTCTTCCAGACAATAAACAACAAGCAAGATGTTTTTTTATTATATACAGTATACATTCCTTCTGCTTCCCAGGAGCATCCAGCGACTTTGATAGCGCGACCAAGATCGCTAAGATGATGGTGACCAGATTTGGCATGTGCGAAAAGGTAAGTTTCATGAACAGTGAACAGACCTGAGGACGATTCTACAAATGCCTTCTAAATCCTGACAGTTTTCTGCAAAACCCATGTTTCTGTCAGTGGTTCTCAAACATTTTCATGTCAAGGACCCCCAAAAATATATGTAATTGGCCGCCGACCCCATCTCAAAATATGTTGTTCCAGGGACCCCCCAGAAGCAAAGATTTTAGTTAAAAAGGTTCGCTCTGAAAGAATATATATTCAAAGATTTGCGCCACATTTTCACGATTTTCCAAAAATAGCAGACCTACAAGACCTTCTAGATCTGCTATTTTTCAATAGCTAAAGTATAACACAATGCTTAAAACACGAAAAGGGGTTCCCGCCCAGAATGGGTTAAATGTCTTGGATGCATTTATCACCACATGTAGGACCGTCTCCACATTCACTTTGGTTTTCGTGTGCAGATAATGTACATTTGATCTTGTCCTTGTCCAGTTGGGTGTGATGACCTACACTGACGTGACCAAGCAGAGTCCAGAGACACAAGCTGCCGTGGAGCATGAAATCCGCCTACTGCTGAAGGCAAGTTAAATTACTATTGTCCTGTTCTTTTAAACCCACTAAAATCATTCAACACTTTCAAGATTTTTCTAAACTGTTCAAAAACTGATCAAGGCATGCACTGTGAGCTTGTATATTTTGGAATAGCCAACGCTAAAATCTAACATGTTTTGATGGGTTAAATTGACCTGTGAGGAGTCTCTTGTGTCTTTTGCCGCCTTTTCTCCGTGTAACGGGGATTAGTTTTTGGATTGTTGTTGTTTTCACTAGAGAAACTGTTTTAGTCAAAGACATGTATGAATATTCCCTTCCTCTCTGAGCCAATCCATTTCAATACACTGTGTGTGCTTTTTCTGTGGATATTCATGCCCCTTTGGAGTCTATACATAGATCAGCTTACAGAGAAAGGGAATACCAATGCATTTCTGTGACAATGACGATTCATCTTCAGTGAAAGAAATAACAAAAACGGTCGCAGCTGTACATGTGCGCTTTTCACCAACCACTCTTCAACTCTCGTGGCCCCCAGGACTCGTATGAGCGGGCTAAGACACTCATCAAGAAACACTCCAAAGAACACCGAAACCTGGCAGAGGCACTGCTCAGGTACGAGACGCTGGACAACAAGGAGATTACGCTTGTCTTGGAGGGCAAGAACATAGAAAACCGATGAAACCAGGGACAACATAACAGTGCAAAGCGGGAAGGGTCCGGATTGCAGAATTCAGGGGATATGGAGGGCTAGACAGACCGTATGCGTGTACACACACACACATGCGTGTACACACACACACACACACACACACACACACACACACACGAGATGGGAGGGAGGGAGGTAGTTAACATTGGGGCTAGAAGAGAGTGTCGTCATTCTCTATTGGCCTCTATAAAGTGTCACTGAGTGCTGGTCTGGAAATGTTTAATGAACGATGATCATGCACTGCTGACTGGTCAGTTGTCTAGAGCAGATGTCATCCTTTTGTCGACTTTATATACTGTATGACGGCCCCTGTTCACTAGTATTTGGGATTGGGTTTAACGACATTACTCTACCTAAAGAGTTGTACCAGTGGTACCACACTTTTTCTTTCACGGAAGAATGTTCTCGCAACCTACCTTGAAATCTGTACTAGAAACTAAAATAAGTGTTAGATAGCTCTATATTCTGATGGTAATCATTCACTGCTATAGAGTGTGTTTGTTCAGTAAACTCTCCCCGTTTCTCCAGCTCTCAAGTAAACAGAAAATGCATTTTCGGGTCTGAGGTCAGGATAACACATTTGTCCAATCAGGAGAGGGAACCCATCCAGGATAAATAAGTGAAGTGAACTGAGCAGACACAATTGGAAATGGAACTCTATACATTTTAAGCTGATTAAATGGATACTCTCTCTTGGATGAAATTGCAGACACAGTGATACACATGTTACTGAACAAACACTCTATAGCGATCATCAGAAAATAGAGATTTAACTTTTTCACAATTTCTTTTTTGTTTTAACCAAAAAATATCACTTTGATTATCTACTACCAAAACACTATGACATTAAAACGGTGGTGGCAGTGATGTTCGCTATAGTCAATCTTTCCCCCTCCCAACCTTAATTCATACTGAATTACATTTGACAATTCGAATGCACTCTGTGTTCAAACTGTGTTTTGAAGGAGGTGGATGTATAATACGAAATACTTTTGCTCAGGTTGTCTTAAGGGGCGTTGGGTGGGTATAATAGCAAATATAAATATGCATCTGAATCATGACTTCTAAATGGGATTCTGTTCATGGAATATGTATGTACTGTATGTGCGGATGGATGGAAAATGGGTCAGATTCCGTTCAGCCGAGGTCATAACACATAAGCCCTTTTTGTGTGAACATCATGGGGCAGTGCACGGCCATTTGAGCCGCTGCGTAATCGTGGCTAATAGGATTTTGCCTGACCCTCAGCCGTGGAATATTTCCTCTCCACTTCTCCCAGTGTTTTCTGTGCGCGTCTGTTACTTTGAGCAGTGTATTTCAAGGTCGCTCGCTACAGAGCGTCTTCTAATGTGCTTAGGCATGGATGCCTGTTCATGTTCCTCCACATGAACCATCCCTTCTGCGTATCCCCATGTCTGTTAGTCTGAGCCATGTAGCTGTTTCTAAAGGTGGCCTTTTCAGGGGAATGTAGGTGTGAATTTCTCCGATTTTGATTTGGGAAATATATGATCGACAATGTCTCTCAGCACTTTTGTGTGTGAAATGTGTGAAGTTTAGGCACACTTACTGTACCTTCTCTTTATGTAATGTATTTGTGGAACTAAAGATATCGATGCTGTCTATATGGATTGTACTTTTTTTTAAATAACCAAATATAGGCTGAAGAATAGTGACAGCTTTTGAAAGGGCCTATCGTTGCTAACGGGCAGAAACCTTATGTTTTCTTTTCTTTTTCTTTTTTAAATAAATGCTCTAGTAGCAGGAATAGACGATCTAAAAGCTCAAAACAAGATGCATATTTTGAGCTTATCGCCTATTTTTTCAATTTGAATCCTCAAAAGTAACTGTTTTGGATATTATGAGGTTTCCACCCGACGGCAACGATATTGAGCTTGTGACCAACTCGTTAGTCCACCGGCCTGAGCTGGATTTCTGGAATATAAAGCTCACCACTGAGAAGTTTCACGCTCTTGTAAATCACGCTTGTAGATTCTTAAGTGGTTAAAGCTTAGATCACATAGGCAAATAAACTTTTTACAAAGTTCTGCACAGTAATAGTCGAGGCAAATTGCTATAAATGTACACTGTTCACTGGTAGAGAGGCTGGACACAAAGAACAGGAGCAACATTCAACACACCAATGCTCAGCTTTACTGTAGCTCCAATGTCATGTTTTAATGGATCATCTTTGATTCTAATGTATGTGTTTTGATTTTCAAAGCCCTCTGCAGTTAAAATTGAGCAAATGCATCGCTCTGTTGAAAAATGTCATAGAGGAGTGTGATGTAAGACAAAGTGATAACGTCATTTTTTAGAACACAGATTTCTTTGAAGTTTAGTCTATAAATGGCTTATACCCAAAAGTTATTCAATGTAGTATTTCTAATATTTTTATTTACTGCGGTAACCAACTTCAATCTTTGGTTTATTGAGCTCTTACCTATGTTTTATTGTACATATATTGGGAATGTGATAAAAAGACATTGTATATATATGTATAGAGGTGCTTTTACTCTGAATGGCACTCTGGTATTGATTGATTAGTTGATTAGATTGACTAGTCTCTCAATAATGTGATGGCAATGTTGAATGAAAGGATGGATTGAATTAAAAGTAAAATATCCTTTAAATTTAAAATTGTTTGTGCTTTTTCCAAATATTAGTTTCCCAAAGTATTGCGTGTTGCAATCACCATAGCTGTTGAATTAGTTACAAGACCACTGTATGATTTCTTTATTAACAATGCAGAAATGTAACCGATTTAGCCAGGAAATAGGCCAGAGTGACACAAAACACAAAAACATGTGTGTAATTGTTGATATATACAGTGGAATTGTACTGATATAATATATCAGTACATTTCCACTGTATTATACCAGTACAGGATTATATGAAAAATAACTTCTTTAATTGAAAGACTTGCACAGTATATGACTTCAGTTTCAGGATATTATCAACTGTATTGCACCATTTTCAACCTCGCATCCTCATTTGGGTTGTGTCATATGCAAGTATTTTTATACTTCAGTTCAATAGGCGATGAACAAGCATTGTGATGTGTGAGCTTACTGTATATTTTACTGTTTGTCGTACGATGAAATATATGGCTAAAGTGAACGACTAAATCCTAGCAGTAATGACACCACAATGAAATTTGATCCACAAGCTATAACCATTTAACAGCACTTCCCACATGCCCCAAACAATGTCAGAAACACTGGAATAAACACAAGGCCGTGGAACACGCCGAATAGAATCACCAAAAACATGACTTTGAAAAACGTCCTAAATATATAACTCCCGGACACAGAGAGCGCCACTACCCCTAAAATGGTAGACACTGCCCCCTGCACTATTGGATACCCCAAGTAGGCCATTGCCTCCGTAGATCTCTCATTCGCATTGCTCTTGGAACTGGAGACAAATGCGTAGGAGATGTGGGCTGAGAAATCCACAGAGAATCCAATACACATGACCAGGTTGATCATGGAAATGGAGTCGAGGTTAACATTCCACAGAGCCATGAATCCCGCCACACCGACGATGACTGAAGTCATGGCAAATGCTACCCACAGGGAACACAGAGGATTGGGAATGAGGATAAGTGAGACGCATAGCATCACTATAGCAGCCACCAGGAGTGTTTGAATGGTGGTGTCCGCAATGACGGTGTATTGGTCAAAGTAGATAAACGCGGGGTGGTACACTAGTAGCTCAATCGGACATTGTCTTGCCGTTTCCCTGAGGCCAACCAACATGTCCTTCATGGTGGTTTTGTGGAGGGTCTGAATGAAAAATCGAGAGGCCTGTATGTCATATTCTGCACTGAGGTTGATGTCTTGCCTGAACATGGGGTTGAGCTCGAGGAAACGAAGCAGGTGTTTTTTGAACGCCTGTTCAGAGCTTATGTTGAAATCAGTGGATTTGGCGTACCGTTGAAAGGAGTGGAACCAAGCGAATGTGCCGTTGACATAATTCAAGTTTTCAAAATCCACAATGCACGAGCAAAGGCTCTGCCAACCACTCATAGTCCAGTATGGGAGTGGCTGCTTCACAGCCACCATCACATTGTAGCTATATTTATGGAAATGCTGGTTTTGGTCATTGTAATATCTGATAATATAAGAATCATCCAGCACCAGGTTCCTAACGTCAAGACCTTCCTTCATGACACAACACCCGTAGATGCTGACCGCCAGATACCCAGCATATACAACAAGTATACACGCTTTGACCCATGTTTGAGTGAGAAATGGCCCATAGACCTTCTCAAAGAATCGACTCAATGGTGGATTTTCCTCTTTTTCAGTGGTTCGATCATAGGTTCCTCCAACGCAGCACAAACCGAATGCCTTTGATCTCCCTGGTGGAAGGTCCTCTGGGATCTTGGCACACGTGAGCCAGTGTCTGTTCTCTGCTTCCCTCCGGCCGTTCAGAGCCATGAAGGCGCCCAGGAAAGTGATGTTATAGAAGTAGCAGACCGTAACAGATACGCCAGCGTAGAGACAGAAGGACCGGACAGAGCCAAAGGGAGATCTGTAGCCAAGGAAGAGAGCCAGTGCGTCGGTCAGGCTGGTGATGGAGATTGAAACAGCAGCTTCTCTGTAGGTGTCAGCCAGGCGGTCAGCAACACTGTCCAGTACATGGGTCCGCTGCCAGCAGGAGAGCATGATGAACATGTCGTCGATTCCAATGCCTTTAGTATCAAATGACAAAAATCAGTTGGTGGCAAAGGACATGGATTTTAACCCAATGTTTGACTCACTATACCTAATGTCCATAGGTATTATAAAGACCACTTCTCGTTTACTTTTGCATGAAAATACTTTCTAGATTAGTTTAGGGGCAAATAGTTTGTACACCAGAATTTGCTAACTAAATGCCTGAATATATTATCAAGCTAATATTGAGACTAATCATTTATGTAAATGAACATGAAGAAGGATTTCTCAAACCAACTATTCGCATTTTTATTATATTGGTTTTTAATTTTGCACATTTCCCTATCAAGTGGGTGTTGCCTAACCTAGATAATTCCACAGGAACGTACCTAGTATCATAAAAGGTGAGGAGGCAACAGTCATGACGAAAGGCTGATCCAGTAAAAGCAACACCCCAAAACTGGTCAGTACTGCAAGACCTGCTGAGAGCACTCCAACAGACGCCACCCATACCTTAGTCCTTACGTTGTCCAACCTGTTCAATACGAATAAATACATAAATTATATATATATATATATATACACACACACACACACACACACACGGGTATACTCATCATTCCATTGGTAGTTAAGAGTAGTAGTCACAATACTTTACCAACCTCCAGCATGATATGATTGAAAATGTGATTGCAGTGGCATATGTGATGGAGAACAGTTGGACGATAGAGGCTGGAGATTTCTCAAATTCCCACTGCAAGGACATGGAGGTAGAGTATGACACCTAGAGAGACGACAACATTTAGCATGTTCACAAGCACTTCAATTCACATGCGATTTGTTAAGGTATTATGTTTCATCTCACCTCTATGGAACTTGTTGATTCATTTGAGATGAGATTCATAACAGCCTGCAGCCAAATATCTGTTTTTATGTTGCTGCCCTCTCGTAAGTAGTAACGGATTTGTATGGCTTTAGCGCTTTGAATGACAGCGTTGTTGTCAAGTGTCACACTTCCCAGGCTGACATGCAAGGGAATCCTCTCAAAATCAGAGTAATGCCACGGAAACGTCAAATTAACATTGTCTATATGGCTTGCATTGTAGTTAATGACACGTAGAATGTCACTGGAAAAGCAGCTGGCAGTCACAGTTGCACAAAGATCCATATATCCAACAGTTTCATTCTCAAGCTGCGCTACCACACTCTTAACTTTGAGGTCCAGGTCTATGATCTCCTGAAGTGACTCCACTGTCAGAATGTCCCTGTCATTTGTGGCAATAAAAGAAGCATGCGTGCCGTCCGTGCTCAGCCTCAAGCTGGAAAACATGGAATCATCTTCTGGAAACGTTTCTTGGATGTATTGTCTCTCCATCTTGGCTTGTCCATGAATAGGGGTGAACTGCCCCTCGATGTCGTTGGACATCCTGTCCTTTAAGAAGTAGAACCCACTCCCCAGCCCAGCAGAGAGGACAAGAGGAGCAATAAAGAACCACCATGGATGACATCCAATGAAATGGCCTATCATTTCAAAACAGATGCATAGGGGTCTCACTATGCAATCTGTGTAACATTTCGCCATGGTCTTTAAATTTCAGCTTTGTTCACAAAAATCTATCTAGGTTATAGTGCTGAAATTAGCCCATGGGTGCAGCACGGAAACGGATCCTTCCTATCTTCAGATGTCAGCCTAAAGAACAACAGGGAGCTGCAAACAAGCAGTGATATCTGCAAGTTGCAACCATGTACACATAAACAGCCCCTTCATTAGAAGTTAATTGCATAATATTGGGGTAGTCCTTCTCAGTGATGGACAAGGCAGCTGGAGGCATGGACCTTATCAAACAAAGACACCATTCAACTGCACTAAGATACTACTGTCACTGGATAAGGATTACTGCACCTCAAATTCCAAATCCCAAGTGGTTCATTTGTAGGTAATGAGTGTATTCTATTGGTAAGCCAGAGAACAAAGGATAGCTGTGCTGTAGCCCTACATTGTGTCTTGTTTTTAAAAGATAATTGTCTAGCCGCGTATACATCCTCTTAAAAGTATCCACTTGACCAACTCTGCCCTGGGCTAAGCTAGACAACTAACAAAAGAACAATCATTCTTTATTTCAGACTCTAAGACTTTACACATAAAAGATAAAAGACAATGTAGGGGACACACAACAAACATAATAAAACCTATATCAATGGGAATAGATGCCCTACTCAGCCTACTGTATACTATAGGCTACAAACCTGAAACATATAGGCCTACAAATTTTGCTTAAAAAAAAACTTAAGACCAACTAGTAAATATGAGATGAACAATCAGTTACACAGGTTATGTATTTGATAAAGATTTCAAAACTGAAATCCTTGACCAATTTAGTTTAAATCTCTCTCTCTCTCTCTCTCTCTCTCTCTCTCTCTCTCTCTCTCTCTCTCTCTCTGTACACACATACAACATACATACATACATACATACTGTACATCAAATCCAACTTTATTTATAAAGCACATTTACAAAGACCAAAGGTCAACCAAAGTGCTGTACAAGATCAGATAAAAGAAGAATAAGACAAAATAACAACACAAACAAAAGAGCATCAAATTACACAGTTGTAATACATTCAAACAAATTAAAATCCAGAATCAAATAGAGTTAAAAGCCATGGAGAAAAAAAAATAGTTTTAAGAGAGGACTTGAAAGCTCCTATAAGGAGCGAGCAGACCTAATCCGCAGGGGCAGACTGATCCAGAGTTTGGGGCCGGCCACTGAGAAAGCTCTGTCACCTCTAGACCTGTAGTTAGTTCAGTTGAGGGCATAGTCAGAAGCAGCTGGTCAGCTGACCTCAAGGTCCTGGCTGGGGTGTATGGATTTATGAGGACTGATAGATACTGGGGAGCCAGCCCGTTAGGGCTTTAAAAACAAATAGTAAAATCTTAAAATCTATTCTAAATCTAACAGGTTCTGTACTGTCTTCCGTCTGAGGGCAGCCTGGTCAATGCCTATGTACAGTGAATTGCAGTAATCAAGCCTCAATGAAATAAAGGCATGAATTTTACCCTCTCAAGATCGGGTTGGGAGAGATAGCCCTTAATTGGCCAGGATTAAGTTGGAAAAAGCTAGTCTTGACCACCAAGCTAATCTGCTTAATATCAAATTTAAAATTATTGTCAAATATTATGCCCAGGTTTTTAAGTAACTGAGGAGTAAATATTGGTACTGAGGCCCAAGGTGGAGAGGGAAGGTGTTGGTGTTGATGTTGGCCAAAGATACATACATACATACAGGTATGCGGTCTAGTCTAACTTGGACTCAGGGGGGTGGACCCCAGTGAATAGGCAGGTTGCCCTTCACTGGTAACCCTATTTTGGAATTATTTTTAAATATATGAAGGTATTGTGGGCTGGGATTTTTACTAAAAAGCCACCCTTTTAAATACATACATACATACATACATTTCAGAAGTTTTAGCAGTTTTTAAGGACCCACTTTTAGGCCAGTGCACCAGAGCAAGCTCTTGCCTTTTTTTTAAACCCTACCCATTTTAACCAAATACATACACACACACACACACACACACACACACACACACACACACACACACACACACACACACACACACACACACACACACACACACACACACACACACACACACACACACTATTTCATAACACTTTTGGATTATCAATATTTATAGATTCCTGCAAAGTGTCATGTTTGTACATGAAACATGTTCTCCCATGACGTCACAGTCTAGGCTGCATTGAACGGAAGTTGCATGGATCTGCAGTTAGTGCAGGACAGTGAGCCTAGCGCAGGGCAGTCTACCTCTGTCTGTCACACTGTCTCTCTGGAAAGGGACATCTGTCACTGTCACTGAGAAGGTTGAGAATAATACAACTACCTCCCACAACACAAACATGGACGACGACGTGCTGACAACTCTGAAGCTGCTGATAATCGGCGAGAGTGGAGTCGGGAAGTCGAGGTTGGTTTTTGTGGCTGTATGTTAGCTAACAGGCTAATGTTACCCCAGTTGGCAATGTTGTTGACATTTTGTTGTGTTATGTAATTTCACATACTGATGAGCCCATAGCCGTTATTGCTACATTTGCTAGACCAGTTTGGTAACTATAGGGCTTATTAAATATGTATGGTAGGAGCAACTAGCAAGGAACCTAGACTAGAGAGTTTGCTAAAATGACTAGTTGATCAGCTGTTTTGTTTCCCAACAGTCACCACCACTGTCACCATGTCACATACTTTTGTAAAGCACAGGTTTAACTTGAGTCATACTATTGAATTCAGACTGTTGGACCCATATATTATCAGCACTAGTTAGTTATAAATATACAGTAGGCCTATATATGAACTGACTTCAGCTGACCTATTTGTGTTTTTCATCCCTCTCCATCAACTTCAATGTTTTATCCCTTGAACAGTCTGCTTTTGAGGTTTACAGAAGACACTTTCGATCCAGAGCAGACTGCGACAATAGGTAACGCACAGACAGACAGACAGACACACACACACACACACACACACACACACACACACACACACACACACACACACACACACACACACACACACACACACACACCAGTGCATGCATGCACTGATGCACACACAAACTAACAGGAAGGAACAGGGCTGCTCCTTTTTGTCAACAATAATGTCGTCTCTGTCTTGTTTCTTTCTCTCCATCTGTCTTCTTGTACCTAACACAACACAGGTGTGGATTTCAAAGTAAAGACAATCTCCATCGATGGGAACAAAGCAAAACTGGCCATATGGGTGAGCCCTGTCATGAGCATGATCTACATACAGTACTGTACTGCACATAACTTGAAAAACATGTTCAGTTACAAGGTCTCCCCATGAGATGGCGCCATTGCATAGTAAGCTAACAAAGTACAAAGAGAAACACTTACTTCCATGAAGCAATGCCATGCAATTTGTGAGAGTGGCGGTGGTCATTGAGTTCTGTTGGTGTCAGTAGTAGTTGTTGATATTATAAAGTCTTATATAAGTTTGTTTTATTTAGTAATAATAGTAATTAATACAGGTAAACTGAGTTTTACAAATCTACATTGTCCCTATGGGAATTCATGAACATAAGACTCTGTGCCAGGCGAAGCCCGGAAAGACACTAATGCCTATAACATTTGTTGTACAACGAATGGTGAAAACAGCCGATCTATACAAGCACACAACCCATCATAATTAATTCAAAACATTAAAATCTTGTAAATGTGCTATTTTGGAACATTTCGAATTTGTTTGGAATTATATATTTGTATGTCTGGACCATATCTTGTATTTGTTGTTACTGGCACACAGTGATGTTTAACTTTATTTGCCTCTTCTCTTGGCCAGTTCACACTTGCAAAAGAGACTTTAGTCTCAATGTGTCTTACTCTTTTACTGGTTGAATTTAAAGGTTAAATATAATAAAATGGTGATTATTTGGTCAGTGCATTATCCGATCATCTAGCAGTGATGTGTAGCATTGCCAGAAAAGCCCCTGTATTGTCAGTGTGCGTTTGTTTTGTGTACAGGACACAGCTGGACAGGAGCGCTTCCGGACGCTCACACCCAGCTACTACCGCGGTGCACAGGGAGTCATACTCGGTGAGCAGTAAAGCATGGGTGTTCAACGTTTTTCAGGCCCCTTTGCTGACGGACAGATGAAGCAGGGACCCCTGTTACATTAAAATTTTGTTGCAAATTAAACCTTTTCATAGACTCTGTTGACAGCACTGTGTTGTGTGTTGGATTCATGTTAATGTGTATTTTCAGACATTTAACCACGTAAACCGTCAATACTTAGTACACTTGACCTTTCACTCTGTACAGTCTACACCAAACCTCTTTGCTGAAAATAGCCAATCTACAAGATCACAACGCCTCGCAGCACAAGGCATTGTGAGCTTGTAGATCAGCAATTTTCTCCTCAGAATAGGGATGCTAGGGTTCAAGTGGTTAATGTAAAAACGTGTTCTTCCTGCTCACTAGTTTCATTCATATGGCTATTGAAAGTATAATATGGTGTAGTAGACACGAATATCTGTTGTTCTCTGTTCCTCTTGACAGTATATGACGTCACAAAACGGGACACTTTCACAAAACTTGAGAACTGGCTGAATGAACTGGAGACGTACAGCACACGAAATGACATTGTCAAAATGTTGGTTGGGAACAAAATCGATCAGGTGGGTTTGTAGCAATTTCTTAATCTAATTGTATGACTGATGTGTAAAAGTAAATACATTTTTTGATAGTTCATGATGGAGCAGGACAGATGCCAGATGTTTGGGTTCGATGCCTATCCAGAGTTTGGACAGTGTTTAGACTGATATTTGTTCAGAAAGTGCAACATTTTCTAAATGTTCACTTTGAAAAAGTGATTTGGTTTGGTTAGCTTCTATTTGAGAATGTTTAACTCAACTATGCAAAAAATAAATGAAATAACAACTTTTTTATGTAACCACAAATAAGAACTACAAGCTCGTGGCATCATCATGTGTTGTGAGCTTGTCGATCAGCTATTTAAAAAAACTTGAAAATGTTCTCTTACAGTATAATGACATGACCAAAATAGGGATGGCAGGTTGAGAGTGGGGACACTTCAGCTGTATAAGTGCCAATACTGTTGTCATCAGAAAATTGATGTGATGGGCGGCCTGGCTCTAGTTATTTATAGCTGCCAATCTTGAGGCTTTTATTCCATTTCGTCTGGGAGACCACGCTTCCCTCACACATTTAACTGATTACAAAAAAACAAAACAAACCAAAGCCAAAATGAGCCGTTATGAGATGCCACAGAATATCTTGGTTTGTCTCACTACTTTTGTGCCTTTTGTGGATATACTCGGTAGCATTGTAACATTTTGCCCTGTTTTGGCTCACATAAGTTTATGTCAAATGCATTCATCACCATCAGAATGTCAATGGGAACTGGTGTGCCCATGCGGTGTATGAATAAAACAGATGGGATTAGAGAGACTCAAATTGTCCTTCTTGTTCGGTTTCAGGACAGCCGTGAAGTGGACAGAAACGAGGGCCTGAAATTTGCCAGGAAACACTCCATGCTTTTTATTGGTATGTGTTATGTCTCAGTAATACCAACCGCCATCCATTTTTATCCTGTAATCTCTCACATGGCACGCCACATCCATGCTGCTATATTATGAATGAATGTATGAATGAATGATTAAATTCAGAGTTGGTGGCTTGGTGCGTAGGTTTGAAAGGAAAATGAAGGCACCACTCGTGGAGCCCCGCCTTCAGTTGGGCCGTGGTCATCTTGTTTATACGGCTCTGGCATTTTCGAGTCTCCACTGTCAGCGCCGCACTGAGAGACTCAGCCCCCTGCATAAGAAATGCATTATGATTAAAATCTAGCGGTCTTTCATCTATTAAATCCATGTCTACACGTGTTTCTGATTCCCTGCTCAGATCTGTCCCTCTCCTGGAAATTAGGTTAACATTTTTTGTGGAGTTTCCATTTTAGAATGACTAAATTAAGGAGTTTTGAAAGGAAGAAAAAATGCCGTGCAAGAAGATGTCATGGAAATTTAGCCGTTATGTAGATGTCTTGTTTGTGCAGGGATGTCTTTTGCAGTCCAGATAAGTCGTTTCATGTTGCTATGCCATGCTCGGTGACGCATATCTGTCCTATGAATTTACTATTGCAAATATTATAACGTGATAGGAATCAGCAAAAAAAAGAATGGATTTTATTCTATGTTTGCCTCCGGTCACGGTTCACTGGACTTTGGTGCGTTAGCGTGCACTTTTGGAGAGTTGTCAAGTCCTGACAGTTCTTGCCATCCTGATCTTTCTCCTTTCAAATAGAGGCCAGCGCTAAGACCAAGGACGGGGTCCAATGTGCCTTTGAGGAACTTGTGGAGAAAATTCTCCAGACGCCAGGGCTTTGGGAGAGCGACACTCAGGGCCAGGGGGTCCGACTGGGGAGCCAGGAGCAACATGCCGGCAGGGCCTGTGGCGGGTACTGCTCCATACCCTAGATGGGGGAGGACTAAAGGACAACGACCCCCAAATAAAAACGACTACGGACCGGAAACGGAGGATGGAAACGAAAGAAGGTCAGATAAGTGCTGGTTGGAGTTCTGTTGGAGGACCGGTCAAAGAGACTTTGCTGTTTGCACACTTCTGTTCAACCATCAATTTCTTTCACTTGTTCATAGCTTGTTACTTCCTCTTTAAAGTGTTACCGAGACAGAGATCACACACTTGAAATAATCAATCAAAGAGGAAGTATATTGTTTTAATTTAATCATGCCAACAATGTCATACAAGTATATTCACGTTTAAAATGTATGGAACTAACTGACTTTTGGTTTTGGTTGGTCAACTTTTGGTTTTCCATCTGTTAAAGCAAATTTGTAGGTTTCAAATACATACCCGTTCAAATCTAATCCAATGTGTTAATATATCCATTTGTAACTTGAAGGCAAGGCAATTCAAAGTCTTTCACATAAAAACACTCGACACCCTGTTGAAAATAATATATATCTTATGATTTTTGATCGGGGTCCGACTGGGCTGACGTCCAAAGACTTTATTTGTGGAAAAGTCGCACATGAAAACGTTCTACTGACAAAATGGTCTTCATGCCTTACCATGTCACTTGGACCAGAGGGGGAGAGGGGAAGAAATTGGGGTGGTTGACGAGCCTCAGAAACGTCTTCGTAGCAACCCTGGTCCACACTCCCATAATGCACCAGACACTGTGAATGCTCCCAAAGAAAACATTTCACGAGACTCCCATCGTGGTTCTGTGGGGCCATCTGCAGTCCCCAGTTTAGTTACTGTTAAATTTTATTCTATTCCAGTTTGATGATATCCCGATTTATGGCTCTTCTTTTCTTTGTTGTGTGTGGGTGTGGGTGTGTGTGTGTGTGTGGGGGGGGGGGGGGGGGGGGGGTGTGTCTGTGTAACCCTTGCCTCTTAACCACTTAAGCCCTATATTCTTTGTCGTTTAACAAATAGCGAAAATAGCTGATCTAAGCTCGCAACGTTTCAAATCGCGAAGTTATCTCAAAAACGTGTGTGACAGCGGTGTGTAGTGTGTAGCCGCTGTTATATTATGTTATTGCCTTCTCACAAGGACACATGCAATAGAAAGCTGCTTTTGCACACTGCTGTCATGTAGCATTGTTACCATGCATACTTCATTTCCTTTTTTGTTTCATTCTCAAGTGTGAGGTTTACAATACAGCAACCTTTGTACTATGATTGTGTTTTTTCACTTTTTTGTTCATGGGATCTCTCTGTTTTCCTTGCCCGTCCTCTCTGGCAAAGAAAGCAGTTGATTAGCATGGTCGGTCCATCAGTCTGTCGTGGTAAAGTAGACAAGCGGTCCTATAATCTTTCCTCATGCCTTTTTATTTACTTGCTCTTTACATTTCTGTGGTGCCGTGGTCCATACCATGTCATGTTAACATGGAGATGTTTTCCACATACTATAATGTAATGTCAATATATCCCAATGGCATACATTTTATTATTACAAGTTTAAAAAGCTCAATACCCTGCTCCCACTATTGACAAAAGGAGCATTTTATCTGCAAGATAGTGTGTTGCATGTTTTTTGTTTGAATTCTGTTAAAATGATTTGTTTAGCAGTTCTGCTTTTTTGTTTCGTCACTGGCTTTCCCCCCCCTCCATCCATTTAAATCACATTACCAGAATATTCTATTTGCCTTAACGTTCACTGACATAGTGTTATGACCTATCATAACGTGGACTTGTATTGTTTCAAACTGAAATAAACAATCTTAAAGACGGAATCGTGTCTTGTCAAAAGATGTGCGCTGCACCTTCTCTTGCCGCAGTCTAAATATTATTTTATTGCCTTCATCGAGCGTAACCATCCAGTTTCCATGTTGCGTGGATGCCTACCTAATGAAACGCAGCTTTTACAGGGTTGAATTGGAGTGAGGCAGTCTTTCCATGAAGGCCTCACTGAATGATTCTAGCCTGTTCTACATGCAAGACCCAAAACACTTTGCTCAAGAGTGTCGCAGAACAGAGGGAGGAACAGGGAACAAAGCGGAAAATCCCGCTAAGCATGTTTTAGAAAATTATCCCGCGGGGCTAGCCTGTGATTACAAGCTTATGTTCTGTGTTAGACGGCATACAGACGGAGTGGTGACAGTCCCCACCACAGTGCTCTGCACAGAGGCAGAGCACCACATGTACTACTGAGACTACATGTCATGTTCTCTGTTTCTTATATCAAAGGCACCGTTTACTGTACACCTGGATGTGTCATGTGTGTGTGAGTGAGAGAGAGAGAGAGAGGGAGACCGACCCCATTTCCATGCAATGCAGAAGCATGGTCGTGTCATTGATTATCCGGATAGCATATTATCCAGATACATAATGCAGAATGCCTTGTGAATACCAGGTGCAAATGAGCTCATGAACTGAGCAATGGGAATTTAACCCAGATGGTGAGGTTAATCAAGTTGATATATACTGTAAAGCAACCATTATTAACTATTACTGTTTTATGTGCATTCATATTTTCCCCTCAGATAGTAACAATTTAATGGTATTGTTTAAATTAAATAATTGACTCATTCTTTGTTGGTTTTCACCATCTAGCCAAGGGTGTTCACAGATGCCAACCTTTTCATGTGCCTGAAAACGTTGCCCACCCTGAATTTAACCAGTACAGTTTTCATAAAATGCTAACATGATCACAATTCCCTTTACTTCTAAATACTGAAACCAAAAATACAAAATACTGAAACCAAAAATACAATATTGAAATCTAACCTTTTCATTTATCATTACACTGGTGGAATGTGTATACTGTATAATGTTGAATACATTTTATTTGGGTAAAGAATATAGAACGTAATAATGATCCACCATAAATCAACTGCGCGAA